>NC_133039.1:2965000-2972500 GCF_048771995.1 Taeniopygia guttata | reverse complement strand
CACACACACAAAGAGGGCTTAAAGAAAAAAAAAAAAAAAAAAGGAAAGAAAATGTAAAAAGAGAGGGAAGAGTTACACAGCCAGACCAGGCGGCAGCGAGTTTTAGAGCCTTTATTTATCAAAAATTTTACATATATAAATATTCTTAGACATTTTTGCATTTTACAAGGGTTCTGAGGAGTTCCGTTGTTGTCGCGGTACAGTTTGTCACACCACAAAGTCCAGCTGCTGCTAAGCCTTAACAAACAATTTTCCTTTTTTTTTTTTTTTTTTTGTTTTTACCCCGTTTTCTTTTTTTTTTTTTCCCTTTAAATATAAAACCCAAAAAGCTCTAACTGATCACCTGAATCGACCTGTGATAAACTCTAGGGAGACGAAGAGCCGCTGTCTCGGCTGTGCCGCCGCCTCCCGCGAGCTGCGGGCGCGGCGTGCGTGGGGCGAGGGGGGAAGCGCTTCCCCCGTTCCCACGGGTGACGGGCGCGGGGGGTGGCGGTGACGTTCTCGGCTGCTTTTATTTTTGCTCTTTTTTTTTTTTTTTTAATTCTATTTTACTTTTGTTTCAATTTTTTTTGTTTGTTTCGTTTCGTTTTGGCCGCCCGCTCAGTCCATGTCCACCTCCTCGCCGTCGGCGGGGCCGCAGTCCGATCTGTCCCTGGCTGTGCTGGCGTCCCGCGCCCGGACCGGCGACTCGGGCCGGGGGAAGCTGCCGCCCTCCGCGGGGGCGGCCGCCGCCGGGTCACCGTGCGCGGCCGCGGAGCGGGGCGAGGCTCCGGCCGGCGCGGGGGGCACCGAGCCCGCCGCGGCCGCCGCCGTGTCCGTGGAGCCGGGGCCGGGCTGAGCGCCCGCGGGCACCGGCTCCGCGCCGCAGCCGGGCGGGCCGGGGTTGGCGGCGGGCAGCGGGGAGTCCCGGGGCGGCTGGCCGGCCTCGGGGCCCGGGCTGGCCTTGAGGGCGGTCTGCGGGACGAGGAAGCCCAGGGGCTGGGTGATGGGGTAGAGCAAGAAGTGTCCTTTGCCGATGAGGGTGCGGGGGGCGCAGGGGGGCAGGCTGGGGAAGTCCGGGGCGGCCTTGCGGCGGGGCGGTGAGTCGGACAGGAGGCTCTCCACGCTGAACGGGTTGAGCTTGTGGAAGCTGCCGGCGCCGCGGGGCCCCCCCGCGCCCCCGCTGCCGTCCCCCGACGGGGCGGCCGCGCAGTCCTTGTCGGGCGGGCGCTGGAGCCGCCCGCTCCCGCTTCTTTGGCTGGGGTAGAAGGGCTCGGCCGTCTGCTCGCAGGTGCCGGGGGGCGGCTCGGAGGGGGCGGCGGCGGCGGGGAGCGGCGGATGGGGCGGCGGGGGCTGCCCGCGGGGTTTGGCCTCGGGCGGGGCGGGCGAGAGGCCTCCCCCGCCGCCGCTGTCGCTGTCGGAGCTGGGTGTGCTGTGGAGGGACAGGGCGCTGGGAGAGTGCGGGTGGCGGCTTTGGCTTTTGAGGAGCTTCTTCTCGTGCTTTCTCTTCTTCTTCTCCATCTTCTCCAGCTCCTTCCGGGCGATCTCCTCGGGGTCCATGGGCTCCCCGCTGCACGTCGTGGGGTGAGAGTTGTGAGCCGGCCGCCCCGGGCCCTTCTTCGTGTTCTCTTTCTTTCTCCATTTGGCCCGGCGGTTTTGGAACCAGACCTACACACCGAACAACGAGAAGCAATTAACACCCAGCGCACCGGCCCCCCGCCGCGGCCAGGGCGGAGGGAGGGGGCGGAGGGGAGAAGCGCTGCTCAGGCCTCGCTCGTCCACCCCTTCGAGGTGCCGGCAGCCCCCTTCCAGGACCGGGGCCTCTGAGAAACGGAGAGCAAGGGAGGGGGTAGGAAAAGATATCCACACTTCTTTAAAAGCGCAGGGGAATAAAACAAAAAGCAAGAAGGGGGTGCACACTCACGCACACACTCGCTGCACCCTGCCTGAACCGGCGCCACGAGGAGGAGATGGGATCCCACAGCCCCCCAGCTCTTCCCCGTGGCCGAGGGGTGCAGAAGCACCGACCGCTGGCCCGATTTCCCCGCAGCAGCACGCAAAATGCGATAAACACAGCACAATAAGCGGCTGGAAGTGAGGGGGTGCGGGGGGGGACACGACTGACGGTGCCTCGCCCAGACGTGCGGAGCTGGGACCTCCTGCCCCTCCCGAGAGCCCGAGCAGAGGAGTTGGATCAGCCCAAAACGGGGTTTGCTTGGGTTTGTTACAGATAGATCATAGGAGAAAACAGAAATTAAAATCTCTCTGCTCCGGCCCTTGGCAGGTCCCCGGTGTCCCCGCAGGCACACGCGTCCCTCCTCGCCCCTCGGGGCTGCTGGCAGCGCCTGTCCCGGCCGGAGCACGGTCCCAGCTCGGGAGCACCGCGCCAATACCGGTGCCCGATGCCGCTTCCCCGGCCGGGCTCCGCAGCTCCCCGAGCACGGCGAGAGGCGGCTCGGGAGGAAAAGCGGCTGGAAGGACGCGGTGAAGCAAAGCCTATGGAGGAACCGCGGACAACGGCGCTGCCTGATCCCGGGGGGCCCGTCCCCGACTCCCGGGGTGGATTTAAGGACGCGTTCTCCGCACACGCAGCCCACGCGAAGCTGCCCCCGCACGGCCGCGGGTTCCGGCAAGATGCGGGGCCGCAGCTCGGCCTCGCCGCCCGCTCGCAGCCACCGCGGCACTAAACAGCATCCCGAGATCCAGCAGCCACCCCGTATCCCCCCATCCACTCCCCATTTATTTTTTGGAAAATCCACCGAAGCAGATGGGTGCTTCCCATCCCCGTCCCGCACCGCCAAGGGCCTGAGCAGCTCGTTAAAATTAAGTTTTACAAGTTTCACTTGCTCTCGATGCATCTACGAGCTTTATTGACATTCTCCAGCATACCCTGGCCCGTGATTAAGCCTCATATTTGCATGCTAATTTTCTCGCCCTTGACTCATTTAAGAAAAATGTTTACAGTGGAAAAACATACTAAAAAATGTTAAGGGAAGCCAGGCTGGGTTACTACTCCTCTCGTTTTACAAGATTAAATAAGAAATAGGGTAGTGATAATAATAATGATGCTAAAATAAGACAGCAAGCAGCAGTGCAAGGCAGGGAACAAAAGGGCCGGGAGGCGCGGGGCTGCAGCCCCAGAGCACAGGGCCCGTCCCCGTCCCGGAGCGGGGCCGAGGGGCCTCCCCGGGGACTGCTCGGCGCATGGGGAGGGCAGGGGGGGACAGGAGGGGGGACACGTTTTTTACCTGCACTCTGGACTCCACCAAGTCCAGCCTGAGAGCCAGAGCCTCTCGCATAAACACGTCCGGGTAATGACTCTCATTAAACGCCTTTTCCAGCTCCTCGAGCTGCCAGCCAGTAAAATTGGTGCGGGTTCGTCTTCTTTTACAGCCAGGACTTTCCTTGTCCGGGTCACCCGAGTCTGAAAAAGCAGAAATACCCTCAGGTCCCTGGGAGACAGGCCTTCTCCCCCCCTCCCTGCCATTCACAGGAGCCTTTTAACTTTTGTGCTCGGTAGCGTTGGTAAAAGAGCGGGATTATTCACACACCTGCGCTAAAAATGGGGAGGAACCCGATCTGCCCTCGCCTCCTCCGAAAATGTACTTTACAGAACATTTATTCCTGAAGGAAGCTCTCCACAGGCACTCAGCTGGCAGAGAGAGAGAGAGAAGTTCCAATATTTGCTCCAACCACCAAAGGTTTCATTTAAAAAATCAAAAGTCCCCCCTCCGTTTCCCTTCCCCAGCCCCTCCGGAGGACCTGCGTGGGTCACAGCTCACGGCCCCGTTCCACGCGGGACCCCGGGTGCAGGGCGGCCCCTGGGCCTCCCGCAGTGCCCCGAGCACGGGCGGGCGTGGGGCTGGGATGTTCGCAGCCTCTCCGAGTGCGTACAGCTCCAGGCTGGGGATTTTCAGCCCCGGCTGCACCTCCCCTAACGTTTTTTTGCCAGGTGTGGAGATTAAGAAAAATCATAATAGTAGTAATAATAATAATTTGTGTTTAGTTGAGGTGCAGTGTGGAGAAGCTCCAGGCTTAACCAGAAGGATGTTGTGGATATTTTAGTAGCTGAACAATAGCGGTGCCACAGGCCGGTGGGGAGGGAAGGAGGGAGAACGCTTCCATTTGGTTAAATCGTATTAGAAATTAATTATTACCGTTCTTCATTCCCCAAACCCCAGTGATTCCCGTTATTATTTTTATTATTATTATCTTTTAATGGTATGATCCTAGCTGCCACACGATGAACTTTGGGGGAAGGCACCGGGCCGGGCCCGCTATTGTTCAGGGCACACGCGTGGCCCTGCGCCGGTGGGAGCGGGGGATGCTCCCGGCGCTCGGACCGGGGCCGTCCGCCCCCTCGGGGGGCCATCACAGCCGCCTACCCTCCCCCCTGCCCCGAGACACCCCAAAATCCGTCGATGAGGAGGCTAGAGGGGTGCGGTGCCGCTGTCCCTCCGCGCTGCCACGCTCCGGGCGGGGTGCGGGGTGCGGGGGCGGGGGACAGACGCGACGCGGGGCCGCTCCTACCTGCGAGCTTGAAGGGCTGGCTGTCCCCGCTCACCCCGCAGCCCGAGGGGATCAGCGGCGCCGGGTTGACCACAGAGGCGGCGCAGGAGCCGCTCAGTAATCCATCGATGGAGAAGGGCACGGAGGCGGCCGCCGACTGCAGCTGGTGCCCGGCCAGCTCGTAGACGTGGTGGTGCCCGAGCGGGTAAGGGAAACCCACCATCCCCCCGAACTGGGCATGAGGATGCTCCAGGATGCGGCTGTCCATCATGGGGGCGGCTCTAGGGCGGGGGGTGCCGGCGGGGCTGGGGGCGCTGGCGGCGGGGCGGTTGGGGCCGGGGGTGCTGCTGGCGGAGGAGGCGGCGCGGCGAGGGGCTCATGCTGCAGGGCGCCGGGCGCTTTAACTTTATCAACATCAGGCTCCCAATAATTAGCTCAGGCTGGGGGAATTTGGGACCAATAAGAAACGTTAATCGGTCCTGACGTCAGAGACGTGCCAGTGTGGGGAGCAAGCGTTTTCCATATCGATTGCTAATTATACCTGACATCCAGCCTCAATAAACAATATCAGAGCTGTCACAACACGACGAGGGGGGCTTTGATACGAACTCCAGCCCGAGGAGGGCGGCGGGGGCCGGGCGGGCAGGGGGGGCGGAGGGGAACGCGCGGATCTGCCTGATACCCGGTTAAATACTAAACAGTCGGAGTTACACACACACAGCCTCCCCCCCCACCCCTCCAACCCACCCTCTTCCCCCTTGTCCCCTCCCCTCGCCAAATCACTAATAGATTTCCCTTTAAAACATTCACCAGCGTGTTGTGGGGATTTTTCACCAGAAATGCTCTACTCTCTGAACCTTTAAAGTGATGTTGCTCCAATTACAGAGAGACATTGAGCGGCAAATAGACTGATCCAATAATAGGAGATTCATCATCCGCTCTTTCCAGAGCTGTCACATTGAATTTAAAACTACAAGCCTTTTCATCTTCTCTCCGGCTCTATAACAGGGGAGAGGGGAGGGGGGCAGAGGGAAAAAAATGGGGGGGAGAAGGAAAGGAAGGAGAAAAAAATGAAAAAAGGAAGAGCCGTTTGCGGCGTTTAGGAGGAGATTTGAGCATATCAATCGAAATCATAATTAATGCAATCTCCTATCGATTCGGCCACGGACACCCCCCTCTCCAGCAGTAACCACAACCTTTGAATTGTGAGCGCAGCCACGACCAGAAGCAGCCTCTGATCACTAAAGAGGAGGCCAAAAACTACTACTACTACTAATTTTTAAAAATCAAGCCCAAACAAAGTTCCCACCCCTACATCGCTCCCATTCCCCCCCTTCTCCGCCGGAGCAGCCCATGACATACCCCACACTTCATCCCGCCAGTCACCCACAGCTCCCAAAGAGCCGCCAAAGTGGTCCTAATTAAATTACGTTTCCATAGAAGTTTTCACCCAGATAAAACATTGATAGATTCCCCCGGTGAATAATTTAAGGGACGGTTCTCTGGCAAAGCGCGGGGCTGGGGACCCTCAGCTTTGTGCCCTCTCCCGGTTAGAGAAACACTTCCCAAGCTCCCAGGAGAGAGGAAGAGGGGGAACATCCCAGCCCCTCCCATCCCGAGCCTGCCGGACCGGAGCTGGCGCTCCCCTGGACCGGGGGGACCCTACCTGGCGACCCCCGGGAAGGTGGGAAGGGGGGCGCGGGGAGAAGCAGCGATTGCGTTTAACAAAGAGGAGAGGGAAAGGGCCGGGCCGGGAAATCAGCCAGGGGAAACTCTTTAAAATCTTCCTGGGAGGTTCGTGAGGAATTAAATCCTTGGAGCTGGGGGGCGGGCACGGCGGGGTGAGAAAGGGGAAAGAAATAAAAATAGGTAGGAAGGAAAAAGGAGAGAGAAGGGAAGGGGAAAGAGGGAGAGACACTTTATCTCTGGGAAACATACAAATAGATTTTCCAGTTATAAAATATCCAGTCAAGATGATCCATTTCCTAGCGCTGGTGTGTGTGGGTATGAGAGAGGGGGAAGTTAAAATTGAAATAAAAAGGAAGTCGAGCCTCTAATCTATGCTGTCTGTCCGGAGCTGTATTTATTCACCTAATTGAATGCCATACAATATACTGCTGTATTATTGCTGTTCCCTCCCTCCCCCCTATAGATTAGTTTAATTATGGTCTCCCTGCCTCTGCTTAGAGCTAAAAGGTAGCTTGAATTTGGACTACACAGCCCTAACAGAAATAAGAAAATGATGGGGTTGGTATTAATTCTGGGGTCAAGGGCTTCACTTTTCACCATAATTTAATTTCTTTCTCTATAAATACTAAATGTAAACTGTGTCCACTGGACCAAATTTTGCCTGTAGCAATAAATGCCTCATTTTCTGTCGGATTTCAGGAGAGGAATGCGAGCGGGACGTGTTTCTGAATACAGAATGGTAATCAATCCAGCACAGAACAAGAGAGGGGGGACTTTTCTCTCTCTCCCTCTCTTTATTATAATGAATTAATTCGACTTTATTTATCCCATTTTCTGGAGCTGACAGAATGTTAATTTGAGTTGAAATTTCTCTCGCCTCTCACTCCCTGACCCCTGGCCTCCAGATTGGCGTGTTGTAATAACCTGAATCTTTCAACAGAAGCCCTGATAATTGTTACCTTATTAGCATGCAAATTGTTTAATTAATATTATTATGGAGAAGCATACAATCCGTCCGTCACTTGACCTCAAGTGCAAGTCCACGTAGTAAGCGGCTCTGTGCATTTCAATGTGCACATTTAAAATCGACTTCTGTTTTAATGTTTCTAGGATCCTTGTCGAGCTTCTAAAAATCTCTCTTAAAGTGTTTGAGAGGAGCTTTCATGCGGGGAGGGGGAAAGGCTTTTGATGGCTCTCGGCCTTGATATCTCTTTATATTGCTCTCCATCTAAAACACAAATTATAGAAGCCGTTTTCTTCTTCGTCGTCTTTCTTTCTTTCCTTTTTTTTTTTTTCCTTATTTTTGAACATCAAAATTTAATA